>NC_056728.1:1336643221-1336648221 GCF_019279795.1 Protopterus annectens | reverse complement strand
TCTCTCAGATGTGTGTATGAATGTTATGTGTTTGTCAATATGTCTTTGACAGTATGTCACACTATGTATTGTTCATAAACAACCAGTACATCCCCCATTGCCATACTGTACAGGGCCTGGTGATGTTCTTCACTTAACATGTAACCTGGAACACACCTCATTCTAAAAGCTGTGTGGTGTGTGCAATTAAGGCCACAAACATCAGTAGCACTGCATACCTAGGTAGAGGCTTTAGTCCCAGTGTTGCCAAGTAAGAGTGTGTGTGTATGTGAAGGGATCTACTTCAGTATGCAAAATATACATGTCCCAGGAGTTCATCTGTCCGAGAACTGCCTGGCAAATGCTAGCATTTCACAGGTATCATCCTGTGGAAATTCATTCCATCACAACTAGTAGCAGATGTGTAAATGCCCTCTTTTCTACTTTATAGCTGTACAGCAATATGGGGGTTGGTATGTAAGCTAGGTGTGGATCTTGTTGACACAGCCACCATCCTTGCAGTTATTGTTGAGGGTATCCCCCTGCTTAGTTGGCTGTAATACTGTACAGTTCATGTTAACAGGTTAAGTAGTTGTCAATCACACTCTCTGTGGTTCTACACCACCTCACACCCTCCAAAGGGTAGAGCTGTGCCACCCACACCAGCACACTTATATTTACCAAGTTGAGGATTGCAGTACTTTGAGGAAGGGGGACATATACCCTGCCAGTACCATCATCAATGGCATTAGACTAGCAGACTGCTTATTTCCCAATGTGTTGTTGTGCCTATTCTGTCTTGGGTGGAATTACATAGGCTAAAATGGGTTCCTTGCAAAACTACATACATCCATGTCTACAGTATTCTCTGTGTATTGCATCAACACTAAAGCCTCTGTGTGTGTTATATAAAAACATGTGGGGTGTACCACCCTGTACACTTACCATTGTCCACTGTAGAAGGTCTGTTGACATCAGCCACCATGCACTCACCTGTATATACCCCCAGACCTATCAGGCATGTGGCACATGCAGTGACTGTTATACAGACCTGTGACATGTGCTCAGCTGTACCCAGGATATGGCACAGTCAATAGGAAACAACAGCAGATCAACATCCTGCTGACACATGGACACCTACAACATAAACCAAATACATTATGGAGACCACAATCACTCAGTGTTAATAACAGCTATAATGCATCATGTCTGGACAGCTACACATCCTGATATGTAAGCATTAAACTTTAGTGCTGAAAACATGTTACACAGCATTATATTAGTACACCGTAGTACAGTCACCCTGTCCATCAGAACCATATTAGCCTGTCCCTGCATCTATGTTATGGATGACAGGGATGTGGCACAGGTATTATCATATGCACAGGGTGTGTTGTTGGTTTGCCAGAGACCTAGGCTGAGCCATACGTTTGACATCATGTGTGCGTGTTAGGGGGTTTCATTATAAATTGTTGCGATGTGGTGTGTAGGTATGGGGTTGACCTAGCTGTGTTGGTGATGTGCATGTGTGTGTATGCATGCACACAGTTCTGCCATGTGGCTGCCCTATACAGGGGTTTGTTGGACAGCTGCAGACCGTACTTGGCAGGGAGTGCAGTTCACCGTCTCTGGCCACGGACATGAGAACTGTGCCTGGCAGGGGTTCCACGGGCACCACCAGGTACAAGCCACAATATGGTACTCTCCCCTGATGATGACATATGTCCACTGGATCCAAGTCCCTCTGTGGACTGGCCAGGGCCATGTGCATGTAGCCTGCTGTGTTGTGGTGTGGACAGTGCCCCCTTTGCAGTGCTGGGGCTGGTACTGCTACTACGACAGCCGCTCTGACTTCTTGTACATCCACTTCGACCTCCAGCTGTTGGTGTTGCTGGCCTACACCCACGTGGCCGTCGCACTACTCCCACCATATGCTCAAGCACAGACATTCCACGTTCAAGGATTCCCACCATCTCAACCAACCGTCTATCCATGACCTCTGCAAAATAACGGTGGGCATCTGCAAGATCACAGATGTTGTCAATAACAGCAGAATGAGTAGCCCTCTGCAGTCTCAGACCCTGTCTGGTATACCATTCCATACATGCCTGTGCCTCCATGGCAGCTTGAAACCTGCATCTGGTGACACCAGATGTGGCACTTCTGCCAGGGGCATGATGACCAGCAGTCCTCCTACGAGCACCCCTCTATATCTGCTTGTGTGGTACCCTGCTGGGCATCCGGCTATGGCTGCTGTGTCCAGACACACATGCCATAGACACCACAATGTCCTATTCCATGCCACCACCCACCAACTGTCCCTCATCTATGGCCACTGGTGATGGGGTGTGTATAGGCAATGTGACTCTCTGCGGGGATGGGGTGGATAACAGTGGGATGTCAAATGATGGCACAGCTTCAGCCCCTGGCAACCCTGCTTGTGCCTCAACACACCTATTATCATTGTCAGTGTCTGTATGGACACTAACATTAGTTTGCCTGCAGGAGGGACTCTGACACACCTCACCACCTGTGAGGGGATAACAAGAAATGCACTTTATGACCTGTACATCATTGTTTAACAGCATACACACACACACACACACACACACACACACACACACACACACACACACACACACACACACACACACACACACACATTGCACAAAGATATTACACACAGACCTCTCATTACCCATCTGTCAACATGCATGACATATGACACTAAACAGCTTGCAGTGCAGCTATAGTCAATCCCTGTTACCAACATTATACATCTCTGTGGTGTATGGGTAGTGTTAGTAGGTGATGCCCCTTCCCCTGGAACACGCTGCACCCATGTACACAGTATTGCTGTGCACCTGTTCAACACCCTGGCATGTACTGTGCACCATACCTCACAGATGTACATGCCATTGCTGAATGTGTGTATGTGTGTCAGTTATATTTGCTCTGCTGCTTACAGCTTACAAAGCTATGTGTTTGTCTGACAAATACCTGGGATGATATGTGGACAAATGTCATTAGTGAATGCCTGATATCTGATTTACAGATCTCATCAGCGGTGCATGTATGGCCAATAACATACAATTACAATAACAACCTTCAAACCTTACTGTGGCTATGAGGGGTGTACACACCCTTTTTGACATGGCACCCTCTTCCCTATTATGCCATGGGGCCATATTACTGCATATGTTAAAATTGCATGAATCTGATATGTGACATATGACCTGTGCAATCAAATGCAGTATCAAACAAATGTGTTAGTTGTGCAGATGCTCATTGAGATGCATACAATTTGTGGGTGCATAAGTGTGCACACCCTTAACATGATGGTTTGTTGCACCAACTGTTAAGTGTACTACAGCAATCACTATTCCTGGAAGGGGTATACTAGCATTGGCCATCTGCATTTGCCAGTATTTGGACACTCTGCCCTACAAATGTTCCCCAACTCTACATGATTGCAGGGTCAACTCATGTGCACAGCCCTTGGAGGTCACACAGTGCTGTCACTATTGCTATGTAGTCAGGCTTATGTCTGCCACAATTCATGGCCTTGACTGTGCGCAGATGCAGACATTCTTAGCAAGCTTTGTATGTCTGCTTCAGTTCACTGTCGTGTTTCAGGATGACACCCCCTCCCCATCCTCAACCTTTTCGCAGATGCTTGACAACTATGGGCTACACATGTGTCATTTTGCAGTGTCCCAAATTCAGAACACCATGTGTACCAGCCTAACCCCTGCTAATGAACGGCAAACATACAGGTGTAGACTGGCACCAGCAAGGTACAGATAAGGATGTTGAGCCTGAGATGTGGTGAGGTTTTACTTGTGCAGCACATGTATCTTAATTGATACTGTCTCTAGGTTTCCAACTCGGTCTTGGTACACCATTATACATTGCAACACATGCCTTTGGGGGACTGTTGATGGTATGCATGCACTACCTGTAGAGAGCCCTGACTGATGTTTCATGTGGAACAGCTGTCCCATCTGATTACCCTAACCCATGGGCCACATTTATGCAGAGTCCAGGTGATTGTCAACACAGGTACTGCACAGCCAGTACTTGCTAGACATTCCTGAAACTCCCTCAGTGTTGCAGCATGTTACTAGGCAGCCTGCATGACCAGTTTGCAACATGTGTCGTCATCTGTCTTGGATGGCCATCTGTTTATTTTCTACATTAATCTTGTCCCATACATCCTCGCCACATCCATAACTGTCTGCACTATTTGCCATGGCATATGCAGTGGTGAGGCAAGGCTACATGTCCCACTCCTGCGTGCTACCTGTTGGGTATGGGATCCATTCCATGGCTGGTAAGATGTGCGCAAGCCACGGTTGCCTCTGTTGCAGCTAAGTGGGCACATTTGATGGACAAACGTCTTGGACAGCAGACCATTTCTTGGTGTGACATTGGGGACCTGTACGTGCTGGAAGGTCCATATGCATGAAGAGTGAATGCTTTCAGTACCTCAAAAGCTGCTTCCACAATATGTTATTTGGAGTGTATGCACACATATGCTTCCAGTGTTTGTTAAGGTATGTATTCCCCATATTTGCTGTCCTAACATAGGATTCCATATTACACATTCATTGCTCATGTTAGGACCACATTACAGGTTGTAAGGGATGTGGAATGCGGTATTGTGATATGCAGTTGTGTATATCTGTAACAGTTGCCATTGTAATAGTGGTATATACACTGTTGTAGCACTGTATAAGGGTGGTGTTTCAGACATGTTCCTACTGTAGGCCATTTGTCCCATCATTATGTTCATCTCTGTGCACACATCTTGCAATGACAGGTTGTTAGTTATAATGCAGGACTCTTACATACCCTTCAGATATGCCACCACAGTGACCACTGTGATGCAGTGCAGTTAACAGCAACAATATGTGAACATGTACAGCATGCATTATGGGTAGGTGTGTTAATTGTGTGCATGGCAAATACCATGGCCATAACATGGCCGGTGTATTGGCAGACCTGAACAAAACAACACC